>NC_072439.2:106247500-106261908 GCF_028878055.3 Symphalangus syndactylus
GGGTTAGGGTTAGGGTTAGGGTTAGGGTTAGGGTTAGGGTTAGGGTTAGGGTTAGGGTTAGGGTTAGGGTTAGGGTTAGGGTTAGGGTTAGGGTTAGGGTTAGGGTTAGGGTTAGGGTTAGGGTTAGGGTTAGGGTTAGGGTTAGGGTTAGGGTTAGGGTTAGGGTTAGGGTTAGGGTTAGGGTTAGGGTTAGGGTTAGGGTTAGGGTTAGGGTTAGGGTTAGGGTTAGGGTTAGGGTTAGGGTTAGGGTTAGGGTTAGGGTTAGGGTTAGGGTTAGGGTTAGGGTTAGGGTTAGGGTTAGGGTTAGGGTTAGGGTTAGGGTTAGGGTTAGGGTTAGGGTTAGGGTTAGGGTTAGGGTTAGGGTTAGGGTTAGGGTTAGGGTTAGGGTTAGGGTTAGGGTTAGGGTTAGGGTTAGGGTTAGGGTTAGGGTTAGGGTTAGGGTTAGGGTTAGGGTTAGGGTTAGGGTTAGGGTTAGGGTTAGGGTTAGGGTTAGGGTTAGGGTTAGGGTTAGGGTTAGGGTTAGGGTTAGGGTTAGGGTTAGGGTTAGGGTTAGGGTTAGGGTTAGGGTTAGGGTTAGGGTTAGGGTTAGGGTTAGGGTTAGGGTTAGGGTTAGGGTTAGGGTTAGGGTTAGGGTTAGGGTTAGGGTTAGGGTTAGGGTTAGGGTTAGGGTTAGGGTTAGGGTTAGGGTTAGGGTTAGGGTTAGGGTTAGGGTTAGGGTTAGGGTTAGGGTTAGGGTTAGGGTTAGGGTTAGGGTTAGGGTTAGGGTTAGGGTTAGGGTTAGGGTTAGGGTTAGGGTTAGGGTTAGGGTTAGGGTTAGGGTTAGGGTTAGGGTTAGGGTTAGGGTTAGGGTTAGGGTTAGGGTTAGGGTTAGGGTTAGGGTTAGGGTTAGGGTTAGGGTTAGGGTTAGGGTTAGGGTTAGGGTTAGGGTTAGGGTTAGGGTTAGGGTTAGGGTTAGGGTTAGGGTTAGGGTTAGGGTTAGGGTTAGGGTTAGGGTTAGGGTTAGGGTTAGGGTTAGGGTTAGGGTTAGGGTTAGGGTTAGGGTTAGGGTTAGGGTTAGGGTTAGGGTTAGGGTTAGGGTTAGGGTTAGGGTTAGGGTTAGGGTTAGGGTTAGGGTTAGGGTTAGGGTTAGGGTTAGGGTTAGGGTTAGGGTTAGGGTTAGGGTTAGGGTTAGGGTTAGGGTTAGGGTTAGGGTTAGGGTTAGGGTTAGGGTTAGGGTTAGGGTTAGGGTTAGGGTTAGGGTTAGGGTTAGGGTTAGGGTTAGGGTTAGGGTTAGGGTTAGGGTTAGGGTTAGGGTTAGGGTTAGGGTTAGGGTTAGGGTTAGGGTTAGGGTTAGGGTTAGGGTTAGGGTTAGGGTTAGGGTTAGGGTTAGGGTTAGGGTTAGGGTTAGGGTTAGGGTTAGGGTTAGGGTTAGGGTTAGGGTTAGGGTTAGGGTTAGGGTTAGGGTTAGGGTTAGGGTTAGGGTTAGGGTTAGGGTTAGGGTTAGGGTTAGGGTTAGGGTTAGGGTTAGGGTTAGGGTTAGGGTTAGGGTTAGGGTTAGGGTTAGGGTTAGGGTTAGGGTTAGGGTTAGGGTTAGGGTTAGGGTTAGGGTTAGGGTTAGGGTTAGGGTTAGGGTTAGGGTTAGGGTTAGGGTTAGGGTTAGGGTTAGGGTTAGGGTTAGGGTTAGGGTTAGGGTTAGGGTTAGGGTTAGGGTTAGGGTTAGGGTTAGGGTTAGGGTTAGGGTTAGGGTTAGGGTTAGGGTTAGGGTTAGGGTTAGGGTTAGGGTTAGGGTTAGGGTTAGGGTTAGGGTTAGGGTTAGGGTTAGGGTTAGGGTTAGGGTTAGGGTTAGGGTTAGGGTTAGGGTTAGGGTTAGGGTTAGGGTTAGGGTTAGGGTTAGGGTTAGGGTTAGGGTTAGGGTTAGGGTTAGGGTTAGGGTTAGGGTTAGGGTTAGGGTTAGGGTTAGGGTTAGGGTTAGGGTTAGGGTTAGGGTTAGGGTTAGGGTTAGGGTTAGGGTTAGGGTTAGGGTTAGGGTTAGGGTTAGGGTTAGGGTTAGGGTTAGGGTTAGGGTTAGGGTTAGGGTTAGGGTTAGGGTTAGGGTTAGGGTTAGGGTTAGGGTTAGGGTTAGGGTTAGGGTTAGGGTTAGGGTTAGGGTTAGGGTTAGGGTTAGGGTTAGGGTTAGGGTTAGGGTTAGGGTTAGGGTTAGGGTTAGGGTTAGGGTTAGGGTTAGGGTTAGGGTTAGGGTTAGGGTTAGGGTTAGGGTTAGGGTTAGGGTTAGGGTTAGGGTTAGGGTTAGGGTTAGGGTTAGGGTTAGGGTTAGGGTTAGGGTTAGGGTTAGGGTTAGGGTTAGGGTTAGGGTTAGGGTTAGGGTTAGGGTTAGGGTTAGGGTTAGGGTTAGGGTTAGGGTTAGGGTTAGGGTTAGGGTTAGGGTTAGGGTTAGGGTTAGGGTTAGGGTTAGGGTTAGGGTTAGGGTTAGGGTTAGGGTTAGGGTTAGGGTTAGGGTTAGGGTTAGGGTTAGGGTTAGGGTTAGGGTTAGGGTTAGGGTTAGGGTTAGGGTTAGGGTTAGGGTTAGGGTTAGGGTTAGGGTTAGGGTTAGGGTTAGGGTTAGGGTTAGGGTTAGGGTTAGGGTTAGGGTTAGGGTTAGGGTTAGGGTTAGGGTTAGGGTTAGGGTTAGGGTTAGGGTTAGGGTTAGGGTTAGGGTTAGGGTTAGGGTTAGGGTTAGGGTTAGGGTTAGGGTTAGGGTTAGGGTTAGGGTTAGGGTTAGGGTTAGGGTTAGGGTTAGGGTTAGGGTTAGGGTTAGGGTTAGGGTTAGGGTTAGGGTTAGGGTTAGGGTTAGGGTTAGGGTTAGGGTTAGGGTTAGGGTTAGGGTTAGGGTTAGGGTTAGGGTTAGGGTTAGGGTTAGGGTTAGGGTTAGGGTTAGGGTTAGGGTTAGGGTTAGGGTTAGGGTTAGGGTTAGGGTTAGGGTTAGGGTTAGGGTTAGGGTTAGGGTTAGGGTTAGGGTTAGGGTTAGGGTTAGGGTTAGGGTTAGGGTTAGGGTTAGGGTTAGGGTTAGGGTTAGGGTTAGGGTTAGGGTTAGGGTTAGGGTTAGGGTTAGGGTTAGGGTTAGGGTTAGGGTTAGGGTTAGGGTTAGGGTTAGGGTTAGGGTTAGGGTTAGGGTTAGGGTTAGGGTTAGGGTTAGGGTTAGGGTTAGGGTTAGGGTTAGGGTTAGGGTTAGGGTTAGGGTTAGGGTTAGGGTTAGGGTTAGGGTTAGGGTTAGGGTTAGGGTTAGGGTTAGGGTTAGGGTTAGGGTTAGGGTTAGGGTTAGGGTTAGGGTTAGGGTTAGGGTTAGGGTTAGGGTTAGGGTTAGGGTTAGGGTTAGGGTTAGGGTTAGGGTTAGGGTTAGGGTTAGGGTTAGGGTTAGGGTTAGGGTTAGGGTTAGGGTTAGGGTTAGGGTTAGGGTTAGGGTTAGGGTTAGGGTTAGGGTTAGGGTTAGGGTTAGGGTTAGGGTTAGGGTTAGGGTTAGGGTTAGGGTTAGGGTTAGGGTTAGGGTTAGGGTTAGGGTTAGGGTTAGGGTTAGGGTTAGGGTTAGGGTTAGGGTTAGGGTTAGGGTTAGGGTTAGGGTTAGGGTTAGGGTTAGGGTTAGGGTTAGGGTTAGGGTTAGGGTTAGGGTTAGGGTTAGGGTTAGGGTTAGGGTTAGGGTTAGGGTTAGGGTTAGGGTTAGGGTTAGGGTTAGGGTTAGGGTTAGGGTTAGGGTTAGGGTTAGGGTTAGGGTTAGGGTTAGGGTTAGGGTTAGGGTTAGGGTTAGGGTTAGGGTTAGGGTTAGGGTTAGGGTTAGGGTTAGGGTTAGGGTTAGGGTTAGGGTTAGGGTTAGGGTTAGGGTTAGGGTTAGGGTTAGGGTTAGGGTTAGGGTTAGGGTTAGGGTTAGGGTTAGGGTTAGGGTTAGGGTTAGGGTTAGGGTTAGGGTTAGGGTTAGGGTTAGGGTTAGGGTTAGGGTTAGGGTTAGGGTTAGGGTTAGGGTTAGGGTTAGGGTTAGGGTTAGGGTTAGGGTTAGGGTTAGGGTTAGGGTTAGGGTTAGGGTTAGGGTTAGGGTTAGGGTTAGGGTTAGGGTTAGGGTTAGGGTTAGGGTTAGGGTTAGGGTTAGGGTTAGGGTTAGGGTTAGGGTTAGGGTTAGGGTTAGGGTTAGGGTTAGGGTTAGGGTTAGGGTTAGGGTTAGGGTTAGGGTTAGGGTTAGGGTTAGGGTTAGGGTTAGGGTTAGGGTTAGGGTTAGGGTTAGGGTTAGGGTTAGGGTTAGGGTTAGGGTTAGGGTTAGGGTTAGGGTTAGGGTTAGGGTTAGGGTTAGGGTTAGGGTTAGGGTTAGGGTTAGGGTTAGGGTTAGGGTTAGGGTTAGGGTTAGGGTTAGGGTTAGGGTTAGGGTTAGGGTTAGGGTTAGGGTTAGGGTTAGGGTTAGGGTTAGGGTTAGGGTTAGGGTTAGGGTTAGGGTTAGGGTTAGGGTTAGGGTTAGGGTTAGGGTTAGGGTTAGGGTTAGGGTTAGGGTTAGGGTTAGGGTTAGGGTTAGGGTTAGGGTTAGGGTTAGGGTTAGGGTTAGGGTTAGGGTTAGGGTTAGGGTTAGGGTTAGGGTTAGGGTTAGGGTTAGGGTTAGGGTTAGGGTTAGGGTTAGGGTTAGGGTTAGGGTTAGGGTTAGGGTTAGGGTTAGGGTTAGGGTTAGGGTTAGGGTTAGGGTTAGGGTTAGGGTTAGGGTTAGGGTTAGGGTTAGGGTTAGGGTTAGGGTTAGGGTTAGGGTTAGGGTTAGGGTTAGGGTTAGGGTTAGGGTTAGGGTTAGGGTTAGGGTTAGGGTTAGGGTTAGGGTTAGGGTTAGGGTTAGGGTTAGGGTTAGGGTTAGGGTTAGGGTTAGGGTTAGGGTTAGGGTTAGGGTTAGGGTTAGGGTTAGGGTTAGGGTTAGGGTTAGGGTTAGGGTTAGGGTTAGGGTTAGGGTTAGGGTTAGGGTTAGGGTTAGGGTTAGGGTTAGGGTTAGGGTTAGGGTTAGGGTTAGGGTTAGGGTTAGGGTTAGGGTTAGGGTTAGGGTTAGGGTTAGGGTTAGGGTTAGGGTTAGGGTTAGGGTTAGGGTTAGGGTTAGGGTTAGGGTTAGGGTTAGGGTTAGGGTTAGGGTTAGGGTTAGGGTTAGGGTTAGGGTTAGGGTTAGGGTTAGGGTTAGGGTTAGGGTTAGGGTTAGGGTTAGGGTTAGGGTTAGGGTTAGGGTTAGGGTTAGGGTTAGGGTTAGGGTTAGGGTTAGGGTTAGGGTTAGGGTTAGGGTTAGGGTTAGGGTTAGGGTTAGGGTTAGGGTTAGGGTTAGGGTTAGGGTTAGGGTTAGGGTTAGGGTTAGGGTTAGGGTTAGGGTTAGGGTTAGGGTTAGGGTTAGGGTTAGGGTTAGGGTTAGGGTTAGGGTTAGGGTTAGGGTTAGGGTTAGGGTTAGGGTTAGGGTTAGGGTTAGGGTTAGGGTTAGGGTTAGGGTTAGGGTTAGGGTTAGGGTTAGGGTTAGGGTTAGGGTTAGGGTTAGGGTTAGGGTTAGGGTTAGGGTTAGGGTTAGGGTTAGGGTTAGGGTTAGGGTTAGGGTTAGGGTTAGGGTTAGGGTTAGGGTTAGGGTTAGGGTTAGGGTTAGGGTTAGGGTTAGGGTTAGGGTTAGGGTTAGGGTTAGGGTTAGGGTTAGGGTTAGGGTTAGGGTTAGGGTTAGGGTTAGGGTTAGGGTTAGGGTTAGGGTTAGGGTTAGGGTTAGGGTTAGGGTTAGGGTTAGGGTTAGGGTTAGGGTTAGGGTTAGGGTTAGGGTTAGGGTTAGGGTTAGGGTTAGGGTTAGGGTTAGGGTTAGGGTTAGGGTTAGGGTTAGGGTTAGGGTTAGGGTTAGGGTTAGGGTTAGGGTTAGGGTTAGGGTTAGGGTTAGGGTTAGGGTTAGGGTTAGGGTTAGGGTTAGGGTTAGGGTTAGGGTTAGGGTTAGGGTTAGGGTTAGGGTTAGGGTTAGGGTTAGGGTTAGGGTTAGGGTTAGGGTTAGGGTTAGGGTTAGGGTTAGGGTTAGGGTTAGGGTTAGGGTTAGGGTTAGGGTTAGGGTTAGGGTTAGGGTTAGGGTTAGGGTTAGGGTTAGGGTTAGGGTTAGGGTTAGGGTTAGGGTTAGGGTTAGGGTTAGGGTTAGGGTTAGGGTTAGGGTTAGGGTTAGGGTTAGGGTTAGGGTTAGGGTTAGGGTTAGGGTTAGGGTTAGGGTTAGGGTTAGGGTTAGGGTTAGGGTTAGGGTTAGGGTTAGGGTTAGGGTTAGGGTTAGGGTTAGGGTTAGGGTTAGGGTTAGGGTTAGGGTTAGGGTTAGGGTTAGGGTTAGGGTTAGGGTTAGGGTTAGGGTTAGGGTTAGGGTTAGGGTTAGGGTTAGGGTTAGGGTTAGGGTTAGGGTTAGGGTTAGGGTTAGGGTTAGGGTTAGGGTTAGGGTTAGGGTTAGGGTTAGGGTTAGGGTTAGGGTTAGGGTTAGGGTTAGGGTTAGGGTTAGGGTTAGGGTTAGGGTTAGGGTTAGGGTTAGGGTTAGGGTTAGGGTTAGGGTTAGGGTTAGGGTTAGGGTTAGGGTTAGGGTTAGGGTTAGGGTTAGGGTTAGGGTTAGGGTTAGGGTTAGGGTTAGGGTTAGGGTTAGGGTTAGGGTTAGGGTTAGGGTTAGGGTTAGGGTTAGGGTTAGGGTTAGGGTTAGGGTTAGGGTTAGGGTTAGGGTTAGGGTTAGGGTTAGGGTTAGGGTTAGGGTTAGGGTTAGGGTTAGGGTTAGGGTTAGGGTTAGGGTTAGGGTTAGGGTTAGGGTTAGGGTTAGGGTTAGGGTTAGGGTTAGGGTTAGGGTTAGGGTTAGGGTTAGGGTTAGGGTTAGGGTTAGGGTTAGGGTTAGGGTTAGGGTTAGGGTTAGGGTTAGGGTTAGGGTTAGGGTTAGGGTTAGGGTTAGGGTTAGGGTTAGGGTTAGGGTTAGGGTTAGGGTTAGGGTTAGGGTTAGGGTTAGGGTTAGGGTTAGGGTTAGGGTTAGGGTTAGGGTTAGGGTTAGGGTTAGGGTTAGGGTTAGGGTTAGGGTTAGGGTTAGGGTTAGGGTTAGGGTTAGGGTTAGGGTTAGGGTTAGGGTTAGGGTTAGGGTTAGGGTTAGGGTTAGGGTTAGGGTTAGGGTTAGGGTTAGGGTTAGGGTTAGGGTTAGGGTTAGGGTTAGGGTTAGGGTTAGGGTTAGGGTTAGGGTTAGGGTTAGGGTTAGGGTTAGGGTTAGGGTTAGGGTTAGGGTTAGGGTTAGGGTTAGGGTTAGGGTTAGGGTTAGGGTTAGGGTTAGGGTTAGGGTTAGGGTTAGGGTTAGGGTTAGGGTTAGGGTTAGGGTTAGGGTTAGGGTTAGGGTTAGGGTTAGGGTTAGGGTTAGGGTTAGGGTTAGGGTTAGGGTTAGGGTTAGGGTTAGGGTTAGGGTTAGGGTTAGGGTTAGGGTTAGGGTTAGGGTTAGGGTTAGGGTTAGGGTTAGGGTTAGGGTTAGGGTTAGGGTTAGGGTTAGGGTTAGGGTTAGGGTTAGGGTTAGGGTTAGGGTTAGGGTTAGGGTTAGGGTTAGGGTTAGGGTTAGGGTTAGGGTTAGGGTTAGGGTTAGGGTTAGGGTTAGGGTTAGGGTTAGGGTTAGGGTTAGGGTTAGGGTTAGGGTTAGGGTTAGGGTTAGGGTTAGGGTTAGGGTTAGGGTTAGGGTTAGGGTTAGGGTTAGGGTTAGGGTTAGGGTTAGGGTTAGGGTTAGGGTTAGGGTTAGGGTTAGGGTTAGGGTTAGGGTTAGGGTTAGGGTTAGGGTTAGGGTTAGGGTTAGGGTTAGGGTTAGGGTTAGGGTTAGGGTTAGGGTTAGGGTTAGGGTTAGGGTTAGGGTTAGGGTTAGGGTTAGGGTTAGGGTTAGGGTTAGGGTTAGGGTTAGGGTTAGGGTTAGGGTTAGGGTTAGGGTTAGGGTTAGGGTTAGGTTAGGGTTAGGGTTAGGGTTAGGGTTAGGGTTAGGGTTAGGGTTAGGGTTAGGGTTAGGGTTAGGGTTAGGGTTAGGGTTAGGGTTAGGGTTAGGGTTAGGGTTAGGGTTAGGGTTAGGGTTAGGGTTAGGGTTAGGGTTAGGGTTAGGGTTAGGGTTAGGGTTAGGGTTAGGGTTAGGGTTAGGGTTAGGGTTAGGGTTAGGGTTAGGGTTAGGGTTAGGGTTAGGGTTAGGGTTAGGGTTAGGGTTAGGGTTAGGGTTAGGGTTAGGGTTAGGGTTAGGGTTAGGGTTAGGGTTAGGGTTAGGGTTAGGGTTAGGGTTAGGGTTAGGGTTAGGGTTAGGGTTAGGGTTAGGGTTAGGGTTAGGTTAGGGTTAGGGTTAGGGTTAGGGTTAGGGTTAGGGTTAGGGTTAGGGTTAGGGTTAGGGTTAGGTTAGGGTTAGGGTTAGGGTTAGGGTTAGGGTTAGGGTTAGGTTAGGGTTAGGGTTAGGGTTAGGGTTAGGGTTAGGGTTAGGGTTAGGGTTAGGGTTAGGGTTAGGGTTAGGGTTAGGGTTAGGGTTAGGGTTAGGGTTAGGGTTAGGGTTAGGGTTAGGGTTAGGGTTAGGGTTAGGGTTAGGGTTAGGGTTAGGGTTAGGGTTAGGGTTAGGGTTAGGGTTAGGGTTAGGGTTAGGGTTAGGGTTAGGGTTAGGGTTAGGGTTAGGGTTAGGGTTAGGGTTAGGGTTAGGGTTAGGGTTAGGGTTAGGGTTAGGGTTAGGGTTAGGGTTAGGGTTAGGGTTAGGGTTAGGGTTAGGGTTAGGGTTAGGGTTAGGGTTAGGGTTAGGGTTAGGGTTAGGGTTAGGGTTAGGGTTAGGGTTAGGGTTAGGGTTAGGGTTAGGGTTAGGGTTAGGGTTAGGGTTAGGGTTAGGGTTAGGGTTAGGGTTAGGGTTAGGGTTAGGGTTAGGGTTAGGGTTAGGGTTAGGGTTAGGGTTAGGGTTAGGGTTAGGGTTAGGGTTAGGGTTAGGGTTAGGGTTAGGGTTAGGGTTAGGGTTAGGGTTAGGGTTAGGGTTAGGGTTAGGGTTAGGGTTAGGGTTAGGGTTAGGGTTAGGGTTAGGGTTAGGGTTAGGGTTAGGGTTAGGGTTAGGGTTAGGGTTAGGGTTAGGGTTAGGGTTAGGGTTAGGGTTAGGGTTAGGGTTAGGGTTAGGGTTAGGGTTAGGGTTAGGGTTAGGGTTAGGGTTAGGGTTAGGGTTAGGGTTAGGGTTAGGGTTAGGGTTAGGGTTAGGGTTAGGGTTAGGGTTAGGGTTAGGGTTAGGGTTAGGGTTAGGGTTAGGGTTAGGGTTAGGGTTAGGGTTAGGGTTAGGGTTAGGGTTAGGGTTAGGGTTAGGGTTAGGGTTAGGGTTAGGGTTAGGGTTAGGGTTAGGGTTAGGGTTAGGGTTAGGGTTAGGGTTAGGGTTAGGGTTAGGGTTAGGGTTAGGGTTAGGGTTAGGGTTAGGGTTAGGGTTAGGGTTAGGGTTAGGGTTAGGGTTAGGGTTAGGGTTAGGGTTAGGGTTAGGGTTAGGGTTAGGGTTAGGGTTAGGGTTAGGGTTAGGGTTAGGGTTAGGGTTAGGGTTAGGGTTAGGGTTAGGGTTAGGTTAGGGTTAGGGTTAGGGTTAGGGTTAGGGTTAGGGTTAGGGTTAGGGTTAGGGTTAGGGTTAGGGTTAGGTTAGGGTTAGGGTTAGGGTTAGGGTTAGGGTTAGGGTTAGGGTTAGGGTTAGGGTTAGGGTTAGGGTTAGGGTTAGGGTTAGGGTTAGGGTTAGGGTTAGGGTTAGGGTTAGGGTTAGGGTTAGGGTTAGGGTTAGGGTTAGGGTTAGGGTTAGGGTTAGGGTTAGGGTTAGGGTTAGGGTTAGGGTTAGGGTTAGGGTTAGGGTTAGGGTTAGGGTTAGGGTTAGGGTTAGGGTTAGGGTTAGGGTTAGGGTTAGGGTTAGGGTTAGGGTTAGGGTTAGGGTTAGGGTTAGGGTTAGGGTTAGGGTTAGGGTTAGGGTTAGGGTTAGGGTTAGGGTTAGGGTTAGGGTTAGGGTTAGGGTTAGGGTTAGGGTTAGGGTTAGGGTTAGGGTTAGGGTTAGGGTTAGGGTTAGGGTTAGGGTTAGGGTTAGGGTTAGGGTTAGGGTTAGGGTTAGGTTAGGGTTAGGGTTAGGGTTAGGGTTAGGGTTAGGGTTAGGGTTAGGGTTAGGGTTAGGGTTAGGGTTAGGGTTAGGGTTAGGGTTAGGGTTAGGGTTAGGGTTAGGGTTAGGGTTAGGGTTAGGGTTAGGGTTAGGGTTAGGGTTAGGGTTAGGGTTAGGGTTAGGGTTAGGGTTAGGGTTAGGGTTAGGGTTAGGGTTAGGGTTAGGGTTAGGGTTAGGGTTAGGGTTAGGGTTAGGGTTAGGGTTAGGGTTAGGGTTAGGGTTAGGGTTAGGGTTAGGGTTAGGGTTAGGGTTAGGGTTAGGGTTAGGGTTAGGGTTAGGGTTAGGGTTAGGGTTAGGGTTAGGGTTAGGGTTAGGGTTAGGGTTAGGGTTAGGGTTAGGGTTAGGGTTAGGGTTAGGGTTAGGGTTAGGGTTAGGGTTAGGGTTAGGGTTAGGGTTAGGGTTAGGGTTAGGGTTAGGGTTAGGGTTAGGGTTAGGGTTAGGGTTAGGGTTAGGGTTAGGGTTAGGGTTAGGGTTAGGGTTAGGGTTAGGGTTAGGGTTAGGGTTAGGGTTAGGGTTAGGGTTAGGGTTAGGGTTAGGGTTAGGGTTAGGGTTAGGGTTAGGGTTAGGGTTAGGGTTAGGGTTAGGGTTAGGGTTAGGGTTAGGGTTAGGGTTAGGGTTAGGGTTAGGGTTAGGGTTAGGGTTAGGGTTAGGGTTAGGGTTAGGGTTAGGGTTAGGGTTAGGGTTAGGGTTAGGGTTAGGGTTAGGGTTAGGGTTAGGGTTAGGGTTAGGGTTAGGGTTAGGGTTAGGGTTAGGGTTAGGGTTAGGGTTAGGGTTAGGGTTAGGGTTAGGGTTAGGGTTAGGGTTAGGGTTAGGGTTAGGGTTAGGGTTAGGGTTAGGGTTAGGGTTAGGGTTAGGGTTAGGGTTAGGGTTAGGGTTAGGGTTAGGGTTAGGGTTAGGGTTAGGGTTAGGGTTAGGGTTAGGGTTAGGGTTAGGGTTAGGGTTAGGGTTAGGGTTAGGGTTAGGGTTAGGGTTAGGGTTAGGGTTAGGGTTAGGGTTAGGGTTAGGGTTAGGGTTAGGGTTAGGGTTAGGGTTAGGGTTAGGGTTAGGGTTAGGGTTAGGGTTAGGGTTAGGGTTAGGGTTAGGGTTAGGGTTAGGGTTAGGGTTAGGGTTAGGGTTAGGGTTAGGGTTAGGGTTAGGGTAGGGTTAGGGTTAGGGTTAGGGTTAGGGTTAGGGTTAGGGTTAGGGTTAGGGTTAGGGTTAGGGTTAGGGTTAGGGTTAGGGTTAGGGTTAGGGTTAGGGTTAGGGTTAGGGTTAGGGTTAGGGTTAGGGTTAGGGTTAGGGTTAGGGTTAGGTTAGGGTTAGGGTTAGGGTTAGGGTTAGGGTTAGGGTTAGGGTTAGGGTTAGGGTTAGGGTTAGGGTTAGGGTTAGGGTTAGGGTTAGGGTTAGGGTTAGGGTTAGGGTTAGGGTTAGGGTTAGGGTTAGGGTTAGGGTTAGGGTTAGGGTTAGGGTTAGGGTTAGGGTTAGGGTTAGGGTTAGGGTTAGGGTTAGGGTTAGGGTTAGGGTTAGGGTTAGGGTTAGGGTTAGGGTTAGGGTTAGGGTTAGGGTTAGGGTTAGGGTTAGGGTTAGGGTTAGGGTTAGGGTTAGGGTTAGGGTTAGGGTTAGGGTTAGGGTTAGGGTTAGGGTTAGGGTTAGGGTTAGGGTTAGGGTTAGGGTTAGGGTTAGGGTTAGGGTTAGGGTTAGGGTTAGGGTTAGGGTTAGGGTTAGGGTTAGGGTTAGGGTTAGGGTTAGGGTTAGGGTTAGGGTTAGGGTTAGGGTTAGGGTTAGGGTTAGGGTTAGGGTTAGGGTTAGGGTTAGGGTTAGGGTTAGGGTTAGGGTTAGGGTTAGGGTTAGGGTTAGGGTTAGGGTTAGGGTAGGGTTAGGGTTAGGGTTAGGGTTAGGGTTAGGGTTAGGGTTAGGGTTAGGGTTAGGGTTAGGGTTAGGGTTAGGGTTAGGGTTAGGGTTAGGGTTAGGGTTAGGGTTAGGGTTAGGGTTAGGGTTAGGGTTAGGGTTAGGGTTAGGGTTAGGGTTAGGGTTAGGGTTAGGGTTAGGGTTAGGGTTAGGGTTAGGGTTAGGGTTAGGGTTAGGGTTAGGGTTAGGGTTAGGGTTAGGGTTAGGGTTAGGGTTAGGGTTAGGGTTAGGGTTAGGGTTAGGGTTAGGGTTAGGGTTAGGGTTAGGGTTAGGGTTAGGGTTAGGGTTAGGGTTAGGGTTAGGGTTAGGGTTAGGGTTAGGGTTAGGGTTAGGGTTAGGGTTAGGGTTAGGGTTAGGGTTAGGGTTAGGGTTAGGGTTAGGGTTAGGGTTAGGGTTAGGGTTAGGGTTAGGGTTAGGGTTAGGGTTAGGTTAGGGTTAGGGTTAGGGTTAGGGTTAGGGTTAGGGTTAGGGTTAGGGTTAGGGTTAGGGTTAGGGTTAGGGTTAGGGTTAGGGTTAGGGTTAGGGTTAGGGTTAGGGTTAGGGTTAGGGTTAGGGTTAGGGTTAGGGTTAGGGTTAGGGTTAGGGTTAGGGTTAGGGTTAGGGTTAGGGTTAGGGTTAGGGTTAGGGTTAGGGTTAGGGTTAGGGTTAGGGTTAGGGTTAGGGTTTAGGGTTAGGGTTAGGGTTAGGGTTAGGGTTAGGGTTAGGGTTAGGGTTAGGGTTAGGGTTAGGGTTAGGGTTAGGGTTAGGGTTAGGGTTAGGGTTAGGGTTAGGGTTAGGGTTAGGGTTAGGGTTAGGGTTAGGGTTAGGGTTAGGGTTAGGGTTAGGGTTAGGGTTAGGGTTAGGGTTAGGGTTAGGGTTAGGGTTAGGGTTAGGGTTAGGGTTAGGGTTAGGGTTAGGGTTAGGGTTAGGGGTTAGGGTTAGGGTTAGGGGTAGGGTTAGGGTTAGGTTAGGGTTAGGGTTAGGGTTAGGGTTAGGGTTAGGGTTAGGGTTAGGGTTAGGGGTTAGGGTTAGGGTTAGGGTTAGGGTTAGGGTTAGGGTTAGGGTTAGGGTTAGGGTTAGGGTTAGGGTTAGGGTTAGGGTTAGGGTTAGGGTTAGGGTTAGGGTTAGGGTTAGGGTTAGGGTTAGGTTAGGGTTAGGGTTAGGGTTAGGGTTAGGGTTAGGGTTAGGGTTAGGGTTAGGGTTAGGGTTAGGGTTAGGGTTAGGGTTAGGGTTAGGGTAGGTTAGGGTTAGGGTTAGGGTTAGGGTTAGGGTTAGGGTTAGGGTTAGGGTTAGGGTTAGGGTTAGGGTTAGGGTTAGGGTTAGGGTTAGGGTTAGGGTAGGGTTAGGGTTAGGGTTAGGGTTAGGGTTAGGGTTAGGGTTAGGGTAGGGTTAGGGTTAGGGTTAGGGTTAGGGTTAGGGTTAGGGTTAGGGTTAGGGTTAGGGTTAGGGTTAGGGTTAGGGTTAGGGTTAGGGTTAGGGTTAGGGTTAGGGTAGGTTAGGGTTAGGGTTAGGGTTAGGGTTAGGTTAGGGTTAGGGTTAGGGTTAGGGTTAGGGTTAGGGTTAGGGTTAGGGTTAGGGTTAGGGTTAGGGTTAGGGTTAGGGTTAGGGTTAGGGTTAGGGTTAGGGTTAGGGTTAGGGTAGGGTTAGGGTTAGGGTTGGGGTTAGGGTTAGGGTTAGGGTTAGGGTTAGGTTAGGGTTAGGGTTAGGGTTAGGGTTAGGGTTAGGGTTAGGGTTTAGGGTTAGGGTTAGGGTTAGGGTTAGGGTTAGGGTTAGGGTTAGGGTTAGGGTTAGGGTTAGGGTTAGGGTTAGGGGTTAGGGTTAGGGTTAGGGTTAGGGTTAGGGTTAGGGTTAGGGTTAGGGTTAGGGGTAGGGTTAGGGTTAGGGTTAGGGTTAGGGTTAGGTTAGGTAGGGTAGGGTAGGTTAGGGTAGGGTTAGGGTTAGGGTTAGGGTTAGGGTTAGGGTTAGGGTTAGGGTAGGGTTAGGGTTAGGGTTAGGGTTAGGGTTAGGGTTAGGGTTAGGTTAGGGTTAGGGTTAGGGTTAGGGTTAGGGTTAGGGTTAGGGTTAGGGTTAGGGTTAGGGTTAGGGTTAGGGTTAGGTTAGGGTTAGGGTTAGGGTTAGGGTTAGGGTTAGGGTTAGGGTTAGGGTTAGGGTTAGGGTTAGGGTTAGGGTTAGGGTTAGGGTTAGGGTTAGGGTTAGGGTTAGGGTTAGGGTTAGGGTTAGGGTTAGGGTTAGGGTTAGGGTTAGGGTTAGGGTTAGGGTTAGGGTTAGGGTTAGGGTTAGGGTTAGGGTTAGGGTTAGGGTTAGGGTAGTTAGGGTTAGGGTTAGGGTAGGTTAGGTTAGGGTTAGGGGTTAGGGTAGGGTTAGGGTAGGGTAGGTTAGGGGTTAGGGTTAGGGTTAGGTTAGGGTTAGGGTTAGGGGTTAGGGTTAGGGTTAGGGTTAGGGTTAGGGTGTAGGGTTTAGGGTTAGGGTT